>NC_137794.1:79032442-79059942 GCF_963383645.1 Muscardinus avellanarius
ACTCTCTCGCTTGTGCAAATTAGAGAACACATATGACCCTTCACTTTACATAACTGGCTAATTTCACTTAATATCTTGTTCTCCTTCCATTTTTTTTTTGCAAATGACATAATTTTGTTCTTCTTTACCACTAAGTAGAATTCCATTGTGTAAATATCCCATAATTTTGTAATCAATTCATGTATTGATGGACACTTGGGTTGGTTCCATAATTTGGCTATTGTAAATTGTGCTGCCATGAACTGGGGTATATTCATATATTACCGTGATTCTCTTGTTTCAATTCCTGTGGAAAGATACCCAAGAGTGGTATAGCTCAATCATATGAAGAATCCATTCTCAGTTTTCTGAGGAATCTCCACACTGATCTCCATAGAGGTTGAACTAATATGCAATCGCACCAACAATGTAGAAGAGTTCCTATTTCTCCACATTTATCTTTTTTTTTTTTTTTTACTTCTTGATGATTGTCATTCTAATTGGAGTCAAATGGAATCTCAGTGTGTTTGTTTGTTTGTTTGTTTGCAGTCTTAGGGATGGAACCCAGATACATTCTACCTCCAAGCTATACTCCTGGTCCTACTTTTTTTATATTTTTTTATTCTGTTTTTTTGGGGGTTTTTTTGTTTTTTTTTTTTTTCTCACTGAGTTGCAAAGAGCCTAAGTAGCTGAGGCTGTCTAAGAACCGCGATCCTCCAGCCTCCACCTCCCGAATGCTGGGATTACAAACGTGCACCACCATGCCTGGCTCTTCAGTGTACTTTTGATTTTAGAAAGGTCATGCAGTCCATTTGTTGCATATGACAAAATTCACCGGCAGAGTCAGGAAAAAAAACCATAATCAAGTACTTTAGAATTACTGAGGTGGAAACCATCAATAGTAATGGTAAAGATAGTAAGCAAGACTATGTATATAACTTTGTCAGTTCAAGTCAGGTTTTCTACCAATTTTGTTAGGTTAGCTCAAGTTTTATCAAATAAACTGGGTAGAAAATTTTCCAAACTTTTTTTACTTCAGTATAGTTTCTAAGGAATTATTGATATAATACATTTGTCATTAGCAATAATTTTTTCTGAGACTGTGTATAATTAACTTATAATGATTCTATATTTTATATTAGAATTATATTTGCATAGGATATATTGTGTATTTTGAGTTGGAAAGAGTTCTTTTTGATGTCTTTTTCTGTTTGTTTCCTTGATGTTGGAGATCTTCGAAAAGAGATTATATGATTCTACAAGCACATTATAATAGAATATCTAAGATTATATAAAATAAAATAAAACTTGTAGAACATTATGTTAAGTGAGATTAGCCAAGCACAGAAAGAGAAGGGACATATGTTTTTCTCAAACGTTAATTGCTGAGAGCCTCACTAAGTAGCTGAGGCTGGCTTTGAACCTGTGCGATCCTCCTGTCTCAGCCTCCCAAGCGTGGGCATTACAAGCGTGCACCACCATGCCCGGCTTTTTAAAAAATTATTTTCTGTTTTGAAATAAAGTCTCACTAGGTTGCTGAGAGTCTCACTAATTTGCTGAAGTTGGTCTTGAACCTTTGATTCTCCTAACTCAGCCTTCCAAGTACTGGTATTATAGGCATGTGTTACCCTGCCTGGCTTTTAAGAGCTTTTGACTCTTTCAATGTAACTGTATTTTTAAATTCACTTTGTTTCCCTAGAGTTTAATAATATACATCTTATTATATTTATCTTAGCATTATAGTTATAGCTTCTTTATCATATTAGATATGTGTTATAAATATTTCATATTCTGACATTTAAAAACAATATTGTTTTCAAACAGAATGAGTCAGGGCTTGAATGTCAGAATAAGCTAAAAATATAAATCCAAAGAAGGTCTCATCTTCTATAATAAAAGTTGCCAAAAATATTGAAAATTATTTCTCAGCTCTTAATTTTCCAGAAATAATCATCCATTTTATATAAGACTAAAATATTTCTTCAATATAGCAAATTTCTAACAGTTACCAGAACTTTAGAGGCTAAATTGTATGATTAATTATAAAATGTACAATTTAGAGTTAAAAGGGAACCTGGAGCTCACCCCTTCACTGCACAGAGAAGAGAACAGCAGACTAACGAGAGCAGAGAACTCTACTGATGTCAACAAAGCTCATCAGTAACCCAGCTAAGATCAGCAGCTCTAGGACTAGGGCTCATCTGTGTATCAGGTCTGGTCTGTTGCCTTCGGGATGTTTACCTCATGTCCCCTTTAAATCCACAATAATCTGATCATAGGAATCATATATAATTCTTCCCTTCCACTTTTCCACAACACACCATGTGCCAAAGATTCTTATTTATGTGTGATGCTGTCATTATGCCAATTAACGCTTGAAATGACTACTACTCAGTCTTTCACTAGGATTTTAACCAACAACGTCCAAGATTGTGTTCTCATTTTTTCAATTATTTGCATAAATTTTCAAAGAAACAATCTTGTCCAAGACCATGTCCCCATGTACAAGGATGCTAAAATAAGAAGTCAATGCCAGTGTGGCAGTGCACACCTGTAATCCCAGTACTTGGGAGGTCAAGACAGGAGAATTGCAGGTTTGAAGCTAGCTTCAGGAGTAGTGAGAATCTCATCAACCTAAGGAAACCCTGTTTCAAAATAAACAATAAAATAGGGTTGGGGTTATAGCATGGAGATAGAATGCCTCTGGGTTCAATCCCTAATAACACACACACACACACACACACACACACACACACACACACACACAGCTCAATGCATAGCAACGAGTGGCAATGCTTATATCAAGTGGAAAGTGTTGATGTTACTCTTCTAAGAACACCAGCTAATTAGACAATTTTGGGAAACCTTCTCCATTTGTAGCTTCAGATGTGGGTTGAAATTTACCATAGAAACTTTGTTTTAGAAAAAGTGGTGGACAGCAGAGAGGCCCCCTTTCCCTCTAAGTAGCACAAACACCACACTTAACTGCAAGTGCAAGATATGGATTGTTTTCAGATTGTTGCCACAACATTGTGTTCTATGAGGAAGAAAGAATGGGAATGATTCATTTAAGCCTCCTAACTCTATGCTCCAAAAAATAAGGACAATCCCTGTGATGATCATGATGTCACCACTAAGAGTTCACTGGGCTTTGAAATGCTAGAAACTTGACATATTCTGCATCCCTTTTCCATGTTCCATTCCCAAGTTAAGCTTAGTTTTGGATGCCAGAATGTACAAGTGTTAGTAGGCATTTTTCCTCATCTGTGAACAAAGAAGCCGATTTCCAACAGTGACTACAAAGGAAGAAAATACCTTCTAGACTGAAACCTCATTTCCCAAAACATCTCACAATTTTAAGTAAAGCATTCTGCTATTACTTTTTAAAATCATTCTATTTTGATACAATTTTAAATGCACAGAAGAGTTATAAAAAATGGTTAGTACAAAAACTTCCATATATCCTCAGTTCACTGACTGTTCCCATACTTTCTTATTTGTTTCAAAATAAAGAATAAAAAATAGGGCTGGAGGTGTAGCTCGGAGGTAGAATGCCCCTAGGTTCAATTCCCAGTCCCACAAAACAATAAAATAAAATGCTGATTTAATGTTTTCTTGAAAATTGCTAGTTTTATAAAAAGAATGATTTTTAAATGTGATTTTTATATTATAATGCCCCTAGGTTGAATTCTGCCTTATCTCTCTTTTTAATTGTCGGGGCCCACTCGGCAGGACCGAGGTGGCACCCAGGCTTGTTGCCAGCGTGGACTCAAGATGGCGCCTGGGCTTGCAGCCAAGTCACGAGGCTCACGAGGCTGGCGGTGCCCTGAGCCTGCGCAGTGAGCCCTATCAGGCGCCTTACGGATAATTAGTGACGCAATGCCTCGTGCTACCACCTGCCCGCCCAGGAGAAGGTTAAAAAGCGCGCATGCCCTAGCGGGAAGGAAGGAGAAAGAGAAGAGGGTTGGTGGACAGGAAGAGCAGTTTCTTGGTGGACTGCTCCGGGCTCCGAGCTGGGACGGACATGTTCACAAAGCCACCACTGTGACCAGTGTGTGCTGCAGCAGAGACATAGAGTGCCAGAAGGAGGGTTGGTGGAGTGATGAGGGAGAGGATAGAAGACTGATGTTGTTTTTACCTGAGAGGGCGTTGAGAGAGCATTAAAGAGGAATGGTAACTGTACAAGAACCTGGGGTAATAAAACTGCTTGAGGAAGATCGTGTAAGGGTCGTCACTGCGCGCGACAAGTGGTGGCCCGTACGGGGACCTTCGCTTTGATCAGAACCTCGGCAGTCCAGGGCAGCCGGCTGGTAAGTACTCCTTGACTCCGGAAAGGGAGGAGGAGGCTCCGTTTACGGAGGGTTATTTTCCCCGATCAAAGGGGGCTCCATTAAGGAGGATATTTTTTAGTGTTTTCCCCGATCAAAGGGGGCTCCATTAAGGAGGTTATTTTCCCCGATCAAAGGGGGCTCCATTAAGGAGGTAAATAAGGCTCGCGGATAAGCGAGGCTCGCGGAAAAGCGAGGGACAGCGCTGTATTTTCCCCGATCAAAGGGGGCTCCATTAAGGAGGATATTTTTTAGTGTAGGTAGGTTAGAGAATCGGGCTGGTCCTGATTCGACAAGATAGGAGTAAATAAGGCTCGCGGATAAGCGAGGCTCGCGGAAAAGCGAGGGACAGCGCTGTATTTTCCCCGATCAAAGGGGGCTCCATTAAGGAGGATATTTTTTAGTGTAGGTAGGTTAGAGAATCGGGCTGGTCCTGATTCGACTCCCTCTCCTAATCCGCCACCATAGATGGAAGACACCTGAGGTTAGTTGGAAAAGGCGCCTAATGTGTAAAGGATAGGTCAGAAGATTAGTTCCTAACGTAAGAGTTGTAAACTGCTGCTCGGTACCGTAGAGATGAGTTGTTTTCTTTAAGATCTTTGGGGAATTATTTCTACTTTCCCTCTTCCTTTACCTTGGTTAATGATAGTTTAGGTTGTTTTATTGATACCTGTTTTCTGACTTTCTGCTATGCTTCTATGCACCCTTGGAGACTTTGGAATTTCTGCTCTTATTGCTGTAATTGTGGCCTCTGTGGCCGTGGCAGTTATTGCAGCCACTATGAATGCTCTATCCTCACATGTGGCTGCTGGCATGGCTCAGCAAGCTCAATTATCTGGACTATATGTATAACGTATGTGCAGTATCAGAATTTCTCCCATGCAGGCAATTTGTTTCGTCAATTAAGCAAGACGCTTCTAGGAACTTGGAGCCGTGAATTTGAACACACCATGATTGAGCTATGAGCATCCATCGCTGCAATTAATTCTACCCGCGTAGAAGTCGCCGCAATACAACAATGAATGGACTTAATACACGGAACATTGGGTTTTTTAAAAGACTGGGGTGGCATGGCGTTCTGGGCATTCTTGCTGGTGGTAGCATGATGTTTCATGGTTGGATATATCAGGCGAACTCGACAACGCACACTGCAACAACAGCACATATTGGTGCAAGCTCTGGCAGCCCTAGAAGCTGGCTTATCTCCCCATGTATGGCTCAGTATGCTGGATCGGTAGTCAGTGACGGGTAAGATCGTCCCCGGGACCTTTCAACCTAAGACAGGGAAACAATCATGCTATTGTTCTCCCAATGACGGGTAAGAATGGTCCTTGAGGGTCGGCAACCTAAGACAGACACGATCCCGAGCCTTATTTTAATAAAACAAAAAGGGAGATATGTCGGGGCCCACTCGGCAGGACCGAGGTGGCACCCAGGCTTGTTGCCAGCGTGGACTCAAGATGGCGCCTGGGCTTGCAGCCAAGTCACGAGGCTCACGAGGCTGGCGGTGCCCTGAGCCTGCGCAGTGAGCCCTATCAGGCGCCTTACGGATAATTAGTGACGCAACGCCTCGTGCTACCACCTGCCCGCCCAGGAGAAGGTTAAAAAGCGCGCATGCCCTAGCGGGAAGGAAGGAGAAAGAGAAGAGGGTTGGTGGACAGGAAGAGCAGTTTCTTGGTGGACTGCTCCGGACTCCGAGCTGGGACGGACATGTTCACAAAGCCACCACTGTGACCGGTGTGTGCTGCAGCAGAGACATAGAGTGCCAGAAGGAGGGTTGGTGGAGTGATGAGGGAGAGGATAGAAGACTGATGTTGTTTTTACCTGAGAGGGCGTTGAGAGAGCATTAAAGAGGAATGGTAACTGTACAAGAACCTGGGGTAATAAAACTGCTTGAGGAAGATCGTGTAAGGGTCGTCACTGCGCGCGACATTTAATAATTTTAGGCACATTCAATATTAGATTTTCCATGGATCTTAAGTTCTAATAAATATATTATCCTTTCTACAGACATACCCATTTACATTTTTTCTTCTAAGTCAGTGATTATACAAATGATGTTACTCTTATATTCTTTGGGTTTTTTAACTGATTTTGACTTCTTCATTATTTTATCTTGCCTTCTATTTTGTCTCTATGCTCATTTTTATAATATGTAGGCAACAATATTACTTGTAATTAAATGAGATACATCCCCCATTAAATAAATAGTAAATGTGATTTTTTAGTTGATATTTAACTGAGTCAGTTGCTTATTTAAGCAGCATGCCGAGCAAGTTATAATTTTAGTCAAATCCAGGATTTGGTGTGTATGCAAATTCACACATCATGTGCATGCTGAGAGGGCCTTATTGGTCCTGGACCAACCACTACAACTAATTAACAGACATCAAAATAGTAGAAAAAGTTGTATAATCAAATGTGGGTCAAACCTCATTGATTGGAGATCTATAGGCATTATGATACATTTGATTTTCCTGTTCACCTTTTTAAAGTGGCAAACAAATACAGACAAAAATTAAATAAGTATAAAAGATATTAAAAGAGTGACTTATAGCAAAGAGAACTATATACAAAGAAAGAGGTAAATGTCAGTTTAGAAACTCAGAAAATCTGTCTTTTACAACTTTCAAGATTTGCTGAGCACAGGTTTTCAGTATTTCACTCTCAGATTTTTACAGTAACCAAGGAGTAACCAGTTTATCAAATATTTATTAATCAGCCTTTTCATCATTGTGATGAAAATACCTAACAAAGACAACTTAGAGTAGGAAAGTTTTATCTTGGATCGCAGTTTCAGAAGTTCAGCTCATGGTTGCCTCACTCCAATGCAGAAATATAATGTCAGCATGGCCCAGCAGAGGAATGGTGGTCAAATCCTGGAGCTGGGAGCAGAAAGAATAAGAAGAAAGGACCAGGCAGTAATATTACTTGTAATTAAAAGAAAAGAAACCAAACTACCAAACTAATGCATGTGTATCTATGTTCATAGCTGCACAATTCACCATAGCCAAACTATGGAACCAGCCAAGATGTCCATCAACACATGAATGGATTACAAAACTGTGGAATATGTACACAATGGAATTTTACTCAGCCATTAAAAAAACACTCAATTACATCATTTTCAGGGAAATGGATGGAACTGGAGGACATTATGCTAAGTGAGATTAGTCGGTCACAAAAAATAAGAAATCAGATGCTTTCCCTAATATGTGAGAGTTAGGGAGAAATGGGTCATAGGAGGAACTCTAGATGAAAAAGGAAATCCTATAGAGGAGCAAACAAGGCAACCTAAAGGAGGAGAAAGGAGGGGGGAAGAGGAAAATCTCTAAAACACACAATGTACTTAAACACATCAAAGTCAACCACTAAGCCAAGCAAGGGAAGGAGGGATGGGGAGGAAATGGGGTGGGAATTGGGTAAGGGTTAAATCAGTGATGTGTACATGTATGTACACACGTTTTTTACCCAATATGATGTATGAATATATGCACCATAAAAAGTTTTTTCTCACTGATGAGATCATAGGTGATTTGTATTTTCCTTTTTCATATTCTTTTTTGTTACCTAAATATATTATAATGGTAATTGTTAAAATTTTCAAAAATAATATATCAGCTGGACACAGTGGTGCATGCCTATAATCCTCCTTGGAAGGCTGAGACAGAGGGATCACAGGTTTGAGGCCAGTCTCAGCAACTTAGGCCCTCAGCAACTTGGTAAGAATCTGTTTCAAATTAAAATAGCACTAGAGGGTATAGCTCAGATGTAGAATTTCCCTGGGTTAAAGCCTTAGTAAAAAAAAAAAATAGTTAACAAAATAAAATAAAATAATGTATCATAGAATCTTCATATTCCTGACTTTTTGGTATCAAATACATATGCATTCTGAAACATTTTACTTTCTCTTTCTCTTTTTTGAAACTGCTAATATTTCACTTCCTTAATATTTTCACCCACACATCATCTGCTAGATAGTTTTATACATTTAGCTTGCTTGCTTTGTGTATAGATCAGCCCCAAGTGTGTGTGTGTGTGTGTGTGTGTGTGTGTGTGTGTGTCTGTACACACAAGTTTTTTACCCCAATATGATTTATGAATATAATGCACCAATAAAAATTATAAAAAAATAAAATAAAATAAATGAGATATATCCCACATTAAATAAGTAAATAATAAATGTAATTTTTATGTGGCGGCCATGCCCCCAGTGACCTACCTCCTCAGCCACAACCTACCTGCTGCCTACAGATACACCCCCCCAGTGAGTATTTCTGCACTATAAATTCATCAGCAGATTCATCCCCTGAAGAGTTATTAGCCTTGATTCCTCTTGATTCAATTATTTCACCTCTGAACACTGTATGGTGCTGGGGATGGGATTGAACCCAGGGGCATTCTACCTTTGAGCCACACCCCCAGCCCGATTTTTTATTCTTTATTTTGGAACATAGTCTCACTGAGTTGCGGAGGGCCTCACTAAGTATCTGAGGCTGGCCAAAAACCCAGGTCCTCCTGTCTCAGCTTCCCAACTACTGGGATTATGAGTGTGTGCCACCACTCCCAGCTTCACCTCTGAACATTTTGGCATTGCCAACATGGGAACTATTCAAGAAGACACCACATATCCACACCAGAATAATATACTTTACCCTCCAAAATATTGCTTAAAATATGTAGAGGCACACGCATTTTCCAGAAGCAATATTTTTTATATTTTGTCTTATTCCAGAAAGAGCTTCTGAATGTTTACATAAATATACAACATAACAAGAAAAGGTAAATTTAAAAATAATTAGATTAAGTGGGTGTGGTGGTCAATACCTGTTATCCTGGTGCTTAGGAGGCTGAAACAGAAGGATCACAGATTTGAGACCACCTCAGCAACCTAGTGAGACCCTGTTTCAAAGTAAAAAGTAAAAATAAAAAAATAAAATAAAATAGGGGTGGCAGTATTGCATGGAGGTGGAATGTCCCTGTGTTCAATCCCCAATACCTAAATAAATAAGTAAAGAATCAGATTATAAGAATGTATGTCAAAGGCAAAATAAAAACCACAGTGAGGTTAGGACACCATTGGAAGCCTCCTCCCAGGCCTCCTGCGTAGCAAATATTAAGTATAATAATTATTTATTATTTATAAAATAAAATCTGATTGTTTTCTACACACTAGGTCCTTTTTATAAGGACAAAAATGATTGATTTTATTTAATTCTCATGTTTTTTTATTTTTAATATAAATTCTATAATTTTCCCTATTTTACAAATACACAGCGATTCAAAAGGAAGATCTGTCAATAGTGGCAAAGCTGGATTTCATAAGCCCATAGAGTCTAATTCCTGGGATTCTAACCACAGTATCATGTAGCTTCCAAAATTAACTTTCTAGAGTTTCTGCTCATGAAAAACTTGATAAAATATAAGCCCATCTTAGCATCACCTTAGATGTGTTGAATAAATAAAAGAATAAATTATTATGATTGGCTATACATTTTGTCCTAAGCTTTCTAAGGTACAAACGCAAATAAAGAGATGTTCAATTCTATGATTCGTGATGGCTTTCATACAAAGACAAAGCAACTTCTTGGGAAAAGTATAAACAACACTATATGGTCTCCTGCTATACAGAAGTTAAGAAGACAAAATGGACAGCCTAAGAGTGGAGACAACGATCTATGCTGAACTACAATTGGTCACATATCTGTACTTAATTATGGATAATTTCAAGTAAACTTAAAAATAGAAGAGCATAGTGAATATCCACATACTTATCACCTGACTCCACCATTAACATCTCAAGGCAAATTTTGCTTTTTTTAACCCTTCACTGTGTAATTTGAAGAAAACTCCATACATCATTTTATTCATTAACATTTCATCTAAAAACAGAATAGTAATTTTCAATGTCTGCTGTGTTTAAATTTGTAATTTTTTTCTTGAATTTCATCAATTTTTTGTTTGTATCAGGATCCAGATAAATTCTGCACATTGTAATTTGTAACCACTTCTTTTTAACTCGCAGAAATGAATTTAATTATGTTTATAATAGATAACAGAAAGGGCATCCGTTCCAATTGTAGGAAGACACATGGCAAAACAAGTCATGTTCCCTGTCTGTACAATGAAAGAAAGAGACAAGATGATTTTCAGCATGCCAGTGACTACTCACACCATCCTATTTTATAATGAGGAGCTCAAGATCAAACAGTTGAGTGGATCACAGACTTAAATTTATGGTAGAAAAATTAATTATTTGATATTATTCATCAACTCATTCACAAATACTATCTCAAGAATCTTAAAGCAACATCCTTCAAAATTACTTGGAGTCCTGTGGTTTTCCTCTTTTCAAAGAATAAAGTTTCACCCTTAGGTTTTATAGGCCAAATTATGTATCACCCCAATTATTAATTATTAATTATTATTATCAGAATCCATTATTTCAACTATTCAATATATAAATAAAGCTTGGCTTCAGCCTTATAACCAATCACTTTCCCCAAAGCTAATCTCTTCAGATGATAAAGATGGGTGAAGAAAGGTGCAAGAACTTGTGCATTGAGCACCTATTGTGTGCTAGGCACTATACTGAGTACTTTTGATAGAATGTCTTCTTTAGAGGAGATGGCAGAATGGGAATCTGAAGTCAATATCACCTTTTAAAACTCATAGTCTATTTTTTTCCAGAAAAAGTAGTAAGTCTCAACTTGAGAACAATGTCAGGAGAATTAAAGGAAAAAGAAAAAAAATTTAAGTGCCTTGTAAATTGTAAAGCCCTAGGCCCACATACAGCAAAGTACTAGCTCTCAATGAATATTTTACTTGTAATGCTGAAGATGCTCAGATTCAATCTTAATATATAGGACATAACTGGTTGCTTCTATGGGCTCCCAAATAGAGTTCTGGAAAATATATTGGGATATCCTTAAATTCCAGTTTCTTCTCCTTCTTATTCATATCTCCACCTATAAACAGCTGTCCTGAGCCACATCTGTTTTCTACTTCCCCCAGGATTGCCCTGAGCTATAAGGAAAGAGAAGTCACGTCAGTTGTTACACACAGCCAGCTGAGCATATATAGCATGAGACATCCAGGAAGTATTTTCCAAGACATTTGTTTGCATTAAAATCATCACCCTTCCATTTTCCCTATAAATTGGCTTTCCTACACAAACAGCAAGCTTGCAGCCATAAAACTGCAGACTCCATCTGGTCAACCCAGCATTATGCATGGATTTCTACACCATGCTATTGTCAGATCTGAATCTTCCCCCAGAGAAATGGAGACACCAGGAACAATTGGAAAGAGGAGCCGCCTATGCCAACCTGTGGCGTTCACATTAAATGGATGACACATGAACTTCAAAGAGCATTTTACAACACACTTGCATAGTCAGGGGTGGCTGGAATTGAAAAGACAAAACAAACATTTCCATTTTCTAGGTAGGGAGGGAACCAATTGCAGCGAGCCACTCTCGTTAAAATCGGGGTCTGGAGTAAAAAGTGCAGTGAACATGCAGAGCTCATTATTGTGCTTCCTAGTAAAGTGAACAAAAAGCCTATTTCTGCAATGATGTTTATTACCATATCGTGTATTCTCTTAAGAGGTTCAACAGCTGCCGTCTAACCACTGTCTTAATGGAAAGCAAATTTAAGACTTTGGAAGCCTTTGGTTGTGTGTGCTGTTGGGGGAGGGGGGGATTGGCAGGGAGAGCGGGTTTCCTTTTTTTCCTTCTCTTTTTTCCTTCTTTCTTTCATAATTTTGCAAAGATTTTAACACTAGACTGACTGGGTTATTTAACTGAATCAGTGTGCAAACCTCCAGCATGCCAAATATGAAAAAAGGCTAGAGTTTATGCATAGAAGAGAAATTGTACTTTTCCCAAATAACTAAGTCTCTAATTGTTCCATTGCATTATTCTCAAGAGAAATAGTGTCGCCATCATTTCAGAAAGGAAGGGGAATTCAATGTACTTGAACAAAATTTCCCTGAATTCAATAAACATTGAGTTTGCAGACACATTTTTAAGTCATTAAATAATTCTTGTCATTAAGTAAAATCCTTACAGCTTATTTTCAATATATAGATATGTGTGAGCACAGCAGTTTTCCAAGTTCTATACGTTAACTCAAAAAAAAGCAAAAAAAAAAAAAAAGAATAGCTCAGAATATGCAACAAAAGCTCATTATCCCAATCCAAAAATGCCACAACACTTAACAAAGGAGTGGCCAGGTGACTGGTGTGGGAGCCAAGGAATGCTGGGCTGCCCTGGGGAAATAGCTCAAGCTCTCTGAACAGATAACTAACAGATGCTGGGAGAATAAAAAGTCTGGTGGACTCAAGGGGCCCCCAACTCTTTTCTTGGTGATATAACACCACTAGTTTCACATAGAGAATACTGACAACCCATGAGTCCTAAAAATGTCATTTAAAGTCCAGACTTTTAATTTTTACTCCCAGGATGAAACTTGCAGTTTTAAGCACTAATTATGTAAACCTAAAAAGTTAGCTTAAAAGATAAGAAAACAGAATAAGGAATATACAAACCAAATATTACCAAAAGAAGGCTCCTGAAGAAATCAGAATGATTAGGCCCAGAATAATTTTCATACTGTTACAGATGACTGTGGTGGCTACCACCCAAACAAGAGTGTGTTTGGGGCTAATTGGATTTTATTACACACTTGTGGAGGAAGTGCTTGGGCCTCCCCACACTGTGGAACTGGTAGAACTACCCTGTGTCCTCATTCCTCCTGATTGGTTCTCACCATCTATCTATAAAGATTTGGACCATCCCAATTCCATTTTGAAGCTGAGCACATCTGCAGCGCAGCAGTGCACGCTGTAGACCTCAAAGGGAAGTCGTCCACATGAGATCCATGCTTGTGTTTCCAATGTCAAACCCAATTAGTCTTTAAATGGAGACTTGGATTTTAAGGATATCCACCCCAGGCTCTCGCTGGTGATGGTCTGAGTGATGATTTCAGCTCTGCTCATGGAGGGCAGCTGCGCCTTCCACCCCCTCATTCCTGCCTCCACCTGATGTCCACCCCAATCTTCTCAGCACACATGGACAAGAGTCACAGAGCTCCACGTGCTCATGATCATCTCCCCAGTTTGGAGATTGCGCCATGATTAACAGTTTCTTAATTGCACCTTAAATTTTGCAGAAATAAACATTAGCGTATGAGGCTTAGACTTCTCTACTTCTTATGTAATTGTTCATCCACAGTAAAAAAAAAAAAAAAAATAGGTGGCCTTTCACTGAGGTTTTCATTATGTAGAAATCTCCCTCATTCTGAATTCAGAGCAGCCCATTTCCCCCCATCATTATTTCATCATCCTGACATTCAGAAAGGGTTCGTTCCTTTTATTTCTCTTCCACCACAGAGCATCATTCCATTCACATGTGAAAAGCTTTAGATCACACTGATAGTACAGTTAAGTAGTGTGCCCTTAAAAGTAGTTATAAATAGTTTATTGTCCATTCAAGAACATGGAGTCAAGATTGGAGCTTGAGTTTAAGTGGAGCTCAGAGATATTTGGGCACGTGTGGCCACGTGGTGGAGATGGGTTCTCTGAAGCCATTTGCGGGCAGCTGAAGCATCTCCAAGGACTTCTTACACCCTGCACGTATAGCCAAGAGCAGGGGTGGGGGGCATGGGGGCATTGGCATGTTATCTGTTACTCCAGTTTCCCAATCAGCCCAGTATTTACCTTTCCCAAACCTGAAAGCAAGAGGGTTATAAACAGAGAGGTGAGTGTTCTTTTCCTAAAAACAGTAAAACTTTTTGATTACAGAAAGAATTACTTTAAGATCCTCTAACCAATTATAAAAGCATTCTCCTCCCCCCTCACCACCAGTCACTCTGTAGCAGGATATGCAGGATCTGGTACATCCATGAGGATACCAAGCAGCAGGGGCATGGAGCCTGGGAAGAGCTGGCTGGAGCACCCCTGGGACCCATGGGGGGGCATCATGGGGACACGAGGGGATGCACATCAGCACGTGCAGAAAAGAGCCAGCAAAACCCAAGCTTTGATGCTATTACAACCCATCTATACTCACAAGTGGTAAGGCTGGAAAACAGCAATTCACACTGACCAGTGTTCTCTGGGGCACTGTCTTATTCCTGGCCAGTTAGATTTATTGATCATGCAACAACTTACAGAGAAAATATATGCTACTTGACTTCAACTGATTGTGAAGCTTTGAATTCACGATCAGGGTTCCAAACAACTATAATATGTTAGTGATAGGTCCACTATCAGGAACTCAGTGTGATGAGTAAGAACATTGGTTACAAGATTTCAAGAAGTTGTATAGAGAAATCCAGATAAAAATATAAATTATTAAGAAAGATGAATGGGTTATGAAATAGGCCTATTGTCCAAATGGTGCTGTAGAAGGATTCTGGTTCTTAGGGGCTTTAAAAGTCAGCCCTGTCCCTTCCTGAGTGGTCACCAGCACATGCTGCCCCAGAGAGGAGGGTAAAAGCAAGATTTATACAGAGAGCAATTCTAGCTGAAACCCCCAGAAAAAGTGCCTGAAACTAAGCACCTTAGGTTCGTGACTGCTGCTCAATTTCAAATATAAATTTTATGTGGTAAATAATAATGCCCAAAGGGAAATGTCTGGGATTTAGAATTCATTTACCAAAAGAAAGCAGAACTAATCTGGATTAAATGTTCTCTTCAAGAACTGTATGTAAATGCTGATCTTATGAGAAGAAATCAGTTGATATCCAAATCCAGTAATCTTAGAATATAAAAGAATTTTATTCGGTTTTATATGTAATGAATGACATGGAAAAGCCTATAATGGCCAGTGAATGCAGATTCATGTTGGATATTTGTTGTACAAAAAGAAGGGATTTCTGTGCATGCAGATTATTAGACAACAAAATGAGTTGTGAAAAGAAATGACTGTAACTGTGGATGGTCTGCAGGATCAGTGCCCACCTTTTTATAGAGAAAATAGGGAAGTCTTCCATGTCACCTCTCATCTAATATACTCCCTTTTTTACTTATTTTTTTCCTAGAACTTCAGATTTACCCAATACGTACAGTGTTCTGCAACCAACTCCAAGCTGGGTGTGGTGGTGCATGTACTGTATTCACAGTACTTGGGAAGCTGAGACAACAGGATCACAGGCTCATTACCAGTCTTAACAACTTAGCGAGATTCTCAGCAACCTAGCAAAACTCTGTTTCAAAATAAAAAGAAAGCCCTAGGGGTGTAGCTAGAAGGTAGAATGCCTCTAGGTTCAGTCTTTAGTATTATAAAATAACAATGACAACAACAATCACTTCCATCCCTTCCCCAAAGAAAGGAAAGCAGATTCTGGAATAAGAAAGCGTTCTTGCTACATATAGTAATAGAAGAGCTCTGTACTTGGTGGCCAAGACTCTGAGTTAGCATCCTGACTCTGCTGCTTCCTGGCCAGGTCACTGTAAACACATTATATCATTCTACAAGTCTAGTTTCATTCATGTGTAGAATGCTCACATTGATAATGACCATGATACTATCCTGAAGATCAATTAGTTTATAGGGTGAAGACTTCCAGCACTTAGATCTATGTCTGGTATAAAATATATGCTGAATAAAAAATTCATTATTGGATAAATAAATGACCTAATTAAGATGTATAATGCATATTACTATACACACACACACTATATATATATATATATATATGGCCCTTACAGCACTTTCCTAAAGATGATATTTTTCCCCCCTCAGGGATCCTTGTGCGAATGTCTATTGAACAAACTTTACATGTACCTACAATAATAATCCTGTTATTTTTTTTTTTATCACAGGTAGCACTTGCTGAGATTTACTATGCGTCCAGGGCTTTGCTAAGTTCTTTACCTGCAGAACTCATGCAATCCTCACAATAACACTAGATTATTTTTCTCATTTTACAGATGGGGAGACCAAAGCTAAAAGAGGTTAAGGGATGTTTGCAAAGATTCCCAGCTAGTTAGTAGTGGAGCTCAGATAAAGAATACCGATATCCAAGTCCAGAGCCCATGTTCGCAGAAAGGAGCAAGAGTTTAGACCAAGAAGGCCTGGTTTGGAGGGCCAACACTTCCCTTTAGATATGTGAAAATACTGACATAACTCCCCACAACCTAAATAATCACATATGAGAAAAATAAATCCTGCCTCACACGGTTATTATTAAAACCACATTTTTTTAGTTTACTCCCTATCAATTCAGTGAGGAAAAAATTATATCCTATTAATATCTAAATCCTGAGCACTAGCCAGGACTCATATCACATGCCTGTAATCATAGTACGTGGGAGACTGAGACGGGAGGATCACAGCTTTAAGGCCAGCCTCAGCAACTAGGCCAGACTCTATTTAAAAAAAAAAAAAAAAAAAAAAAAAAAAAAAAAAAAAGGTCAATCAGGAAGCCAAGCATGGGTAGGAGGGAGGGAGAAGGAAGAGGTTAGAGATTGGGTAGGGGCTGATTGGGTGATGTGTGCTTGTTTTTCTCCACAAGTTTTTTTTTTTTTTAATTCCATTGAGATGTATGACTACAATGTACCAATAAAAATTTATTTTAAAAAATCAATAATAAACTGGGCATGGTGGCACACAATTGTAATCCTGGTATTTGGGAGACTGAGACAGGAGGATAGCAGGTTTGCGGCCAGCCTCAGTTACTTAGTGAGGCCCTCTGTAACATAGTGAGACCCTGTTTCAAAATAAAGAATTAAAAAATAGGGCTTGAGGTATAGCTCAGAGATAAAATGTCCTTGGTTTTAATCTCTAGTACTGCAAAAATATAAATAAATAATAAGTAAATAAATAAATAAATAAATAAATAAGGCTAAGAATATAAAGCTGGATGAGAGACTGCTTCTGGGTTCAGTTCCCAGTACTACAAAAAAAGTAAATAAATAAATAAATAAATAAATAAATAAATAAACAAATTCCTGAATATCAAGTACGTTGTAGACTCTTATAAAATTCTGTTTGATAAGTCACTAAATCCATAAGTTAGTTTTATTTGTAAATCACACAATTTTGTTCTTCTTTATGACTGAGTAGAATTGCATTGTGCATATATACCATACTTTCTTTATCCATTTATCTGTTGATAGATACCTGGTTGGTTCCATAATTTAGCTATTTTGAATTGTGCTGCTATCAACATGGGTATACATGTATCACTACAATAATATAACTTTAATCCTTTTGGAAAAATACCAAGGAGTGGTATAGTGGGGTCATATGGTTGTTCCATTTCTAGCTTCTTGAGGAACCTCTACGCTGACCTCCATAGGCTTTTTTTTTTTTTTTTTTTTTGCGGGTCTGGGGATGGAACACAGGGTCATTTGACCTCCAAGCTACACCCCCTGCCCCATTTTTTATTCTTTATTTTGAAACTGGGTCTCACTGAGTTCCAGAGGGCCTTACTAAGTAGCTGAGGCTGTCCATGAACCGTGATCCTCCAGTCTCAGCCTCCCAAATGCTGGGATTATAAGCGTGCGCCACCATGCCCGGCTTCTCCATAGTCTTTTTAATAGTAGACATGAAGCTGTTCACTCTAATTACCAACAGATTTCAAAAATAACTTTTTTTCAAGGAAGTAGTTGAAAAATCATTGGAAAAACATTCAAAATGTGGTGCACAGCAGAGACCCAGCATGAGGCTGAAGCAAACAGTGAGATCTTTAGAAGCCTACTTTGTGTTCTGAAGGTCAGGGGAGCAGACGCAGCACATTGCTTCACCGAGTCACTGTGGGAGCCGGGGCCATTCCTTCAGTCATCTTCAACTTGGCAGGAACAAAGGCTTATAATAAAAATGAAGAGAGTAATACGGGTCATAATATAAATATACAGCCATGGGCCATATCAGATATGGCATCTCAACTATTTATAATAATAGCCAATTTACAAAGCATAATTTCTCTAATGTTTCCTACTCTAAGATGAGGTATCAGATGTCTCTTGTGCGAATGGTAGGCTGAGGCAGGGTGTCATCCGGATTGGCCCTCACCCACCTCCACACTGTACTAAGTACCCTACTGGGCTTGGCAGGTAAGAAAGCCCCAACCGCTACCATTCTGCTCTGTGATCTAAATATGCCAAACAAGACAAAGGCTGAAAAAACAGAAGGAATACAAATCTTAACTTTTGAGAGGCAATGCAGCATATGGTTTCACTTTAAAACCCATCAATATCATCCAATCTTTTCACATAAAAATATCTGCATGATATGACACTAAACACAACATAGGGCAAATTAGATAGGATGAAAGTTTTATCAAGATCAGAAATTCCTTTTGGCCTGAATGTGATATACTACTATTTTTAAACAAGGACAGTTCTTTTGCTTCTCATTCTTTTCTTTCCTAACCTACAGTACATATCAGTGAGCAAATAAATCAGTATATATCAGTTTGGAGGAAAGACCATCAGTCTAGCAATCAGGACCCTGAAGTTCTGTTTCTATTCCTAATTCAGCCCCTTTCAGTTCTTCATCCAAGATCATCATCATTGCAAGTTGGACATAAATCATACTCCATGCATTTTCAAGTAGGTTACCTCATTTAATCCCCTCATTATTAGCCCCACTTTGCAGACAATGAAATCAATCCATAAGAGGTCAGTTGGTAGATGCAGAAAAGAGAAGAGAGGATGTGGTGTGAAAAGTGGGGGTTGGGTCACTGCCCCACCATATACCAGCTGTGTGGTCTCTAGCTTAACATTTATGTAAAGTGTATCCTGGCACACCATCTAAACGTGAACTCCACTTCCACAGGGACTCCCAGTCACTCTTTTCTCATGCTCAGAGATGTAAAACTCTCAAGAGACAAGGCTATAATTCAAATTCAGATATATTGATTTAAAAATCCATAAATAATCTTTCTTATTTTTGCAAAGAGGGGGACAAGTTCTGTCCTGAACAAAAAGGTGATTCTGAGAGTATACCAAGAGCAGAAGGGTAGAGAGAGTTCAGAGGTAGGGAACCAGCAGAGATGACAAGGCTGCCTTGGCTCCTGTCGCTTACCTCCAAAGATCGAGGTACAAGAGTCTACAGAAACTACTTATCAAGCAAGTCATCTTTCATGTTTCCTTTTGGCTAACTATAAATTTGTTTCTAAGCGCTGAACATGGAAACACAGCAGAACGCCACAAAGGCTTAGACTGAGCAGATTTCTCATTCATGATGATAAATATTCTTGTGTGTGTGTGTGTGTGTGTGTGTGTGTGTGTTCGTGTATATGTGTGTATATAATACTGGCGATTGAACCCAGAGGGGCTCTACCACTGGGATACACTCCCAGCCCTTTATATCTCTTATTTTGAGACAAGGTCTCACTAAGTTTTCCACGTTAGCCTCAAACTTGCAATCCTCAAGTACTGAGATGACAGTCTTGGATGCTATGCCAGGCTTCCAAGGATAAATATTTCTAAACATCTGTTATGCAAGTTATTTTATGGAAACACAGATTATAAAATATGCCACTTGTGGAAATAACAAAATAAAAGTAACACCTGCTGGCCGGGTGTGGTGGTGCATGCTTGTAATCCCGGTGCTTGAGAGGCGGAGACAGGAGGATGATGCAGGTTCGAAGCCAGCCTCGTTGGTTTAAGAGACCCTGTTTCCAAATAAAAAATGTATAAAATAGGTCTGGGAGTGTAGCCTGGAGGTAGAAGGGTTTCTGGGAACCCCAGTACCACCAAAAAAAAAGTAACACCTGTTAATAAGGAGGACAGTGTGTCTGTAAAATGTTAACACATTGGTGCATTTGCATCTAGTATCTTTTCATGACTCTAGACTCTATATTGGCATACAAATATAAATAAGAGGCTGGTATACTGTTCATTCAACTTTGTTCTCTGCTCTTCTGAAGTAACATAAATTATCTGTTAATAAAAACTTTTCCAGCTCTGATTCCCCATTAATGGATATGTTGGCCTATTTCTAATTTTTACCATTATAATCAATACTACAATGAGCATCCTTATATATAAGTTTAGCAAAGCTTTTTCAACATTCAGTAAAATGTTCTAGGTAGACTCAGGCCATGATATTATTGTCTAGTATGTTAAACACTGTACTGTATTTTACAAGCATTATTAGCTCAATCATCTCCAAAATCTTATAAAGTATCTATGACCAATATTCTCTCACAAATGAGAAAACTGAACGAAAAGAGATAAAATGTCACAAATCCATGCAGCAGTAACAGAGCCAGGATTGAAACACATCCAGTCTTCCTCCAGAGCCTGGAATTTTACTGAGAACATTAACAGACTTGCCCTGTCTCCTACTTAACATAATACATTCTGCCTCCCACTTAACAAGATTGACCTTGCACAGCATCAAGGGTGTACAGGACCCTCCCTGTTAAAGAGGCCACCTCAGATGAGCTGGAAAAACTCTAGAATCTGGAGTTGCCCTTGGGCTGTCTGGGTCCAGGGTGTCATCAACATGTAATTGCCTAGCCTGTGATGTGCACCGAAGTCCACTGCATCCTGCATACATCCTGCACAACATAAATTACACTTATTTCAAGATCTTTGACAACACACAACATAATAAGTCCACATGGCAGGGGATTCTGCAGGTTTTTCTCCTAAGCTGATTTTTTTTGTCTTGTTGCTAAGAGTATGTATCTTTCTTCACTAAAATTATCTTCCTTCTATTTTTGTGCATTCTGATTTGTTGTCAAATGTATCGCAAAGTTGACCTGGGACAAAATAAGACTATTAGGAAACATATAAGATATTTATACTCAGGTCTCCCCAAGCCCTTGGTGAAAAAAAGAGTCGTGAAAGCTATTAAAAACAAGTTACTATTACCCAGGTTGATAAACACCTAACTTTATTCTGAAGGTGCAACTATTCATTCTGTGCTCAAATATGCAGAAAAACACAAACAAAACATGGTAGCAGAAATCCCCAAAATGCTAGCTTTGCCATCTCTAGAAAGGAGAGCAGGATATGAAGAGAGGTTTTAACACAGTAGCCCATGGAGGCGGGAAAGAGCAGCTGAGAGAGGAGACAGGGTTGTGTACAAAGGCGGGGCCTGGCTGTAATGGGATACAGCTGAAGAAGGGAAAACTCAAGATGAGTATCTGAGAAGGCTTCCTGGCCAGCGAGCTGCTGGGATTCGAAAATGGCCTCCCCAGGGACAAGCGGGAAGCTCCCTCACTCAGGACACTGGAAACCGGACAGAGCAAAAGAGCAACAGCTCAGCTGAAGGAAGAAAGCCGGCACTAACAGAGGATGAACCGGATAACCTGCAAGGCCCTTTCTATCTGGAGATACTTTGATTACAGTAATCTAATCCTTCAGGGATGTAGGAAAAGTTGTAGGGGGTGGTTTGCTTTAAGTTTTTGAGTGAACTTAATTCTGATGGAAGGTGCTGGACTGACATCCTAAGGGACAAAAGCTCTCTATTCATCCACACGAGGGATACAACACTGACAGGGATACCATGCCCCAGCGGGAATTGCCAATGTGTCCCCGATCCCAGCATTAAAGTAGGAGGAAAGCTGAATCCTTTTGCTGTCTTGGTTATAAAGAAAAAACTGGCCTTCAGACCAAACCCTTGCTCCTCCCACCCCACCCCTAACAATTGAAATGCTCCTTGGAAGGGACTATCTAGAACTTTCTAAATATCCATAAAGGAGACATTAAAGTGAAACAATCTACTCTTAGAGGATGGTGTGCAGCAGAAAACTTGGACTCTCTTATTTTCATTCCTATATGGACAGATGTAAAAAAAAAATAAATGGATAGTTGGATTTGTTTATAATTTCTACATACTCTAAGCCTTAAATGGGAAATTTTAATACAGCTTCCTTGTTGCCTTCCTTCGTCCTTCTCTCCCTCCCGTCTCACTTTCATTCTTTCCTTCCATAGCATCTGTCCCCTCTTAGGTTTGTTTTGAACATGCCAGAATAAGAGCTCTCAGTTATAGAAAGCTGGAGTATAGATATTTTAGCATCAACTAATTCATAACCTTTGAGCACTCTCATGCATCTCTCTTGAGTTGCCGGTTTCTTGTTTCTTTACTTGAATTTTTGAAGAAGTCCCCTCAAAGTGCTGTCAAAGTTCTGCACATAAACCAAACACTAACATGCATCTGAGAGCCAGCTCTTTGATCCTCTTCGCAAAATTCGTGAAAATCTGGATGTTTTGTTTTCCACATCTCCTCTCCTCAAGCCTAGCAACACTGACATCACAATGTAGTTGTCCATCTCCCTGTTATATAAACCCTTGGTCACACTACGATCCAGGGCAGATTTTTTTTTTTTCAGCTTTTCTAGCCCTAAGTCTCCAGAGGGTATGAGAACAGAACACATGTTGTGTTTTCATTTTACACCGGGCACGTGTAGATGAGAGGTGCTCTCAACTAAATGGATCCAAACCACAAAGAAGCAAAACCCTCAATTCAGGCAATGGCACAAGGGAGTGATCTTGCCTTGGGTCTGAGTGCTGATTTCAGGCTTATTAGGCATGAAAAAGTCCAGTTTCGACTGCCCCTCATTTTCTGCAATGATTGTTACCACAATCCTCTGCATGTTCTGAAAGTGAATGTAATCAATCACTGATATCCGACGGAAGGTTTCTCTTACACTGCAAAGGACTTAGGTGACATCAGGGCCTGGCAGTGCCCGCCCTCCCCCGCTTCTGATGGCATCACAATTGGTGCCTGCCCACAGAGGTTGAAACTTTCTTTTCTTTTCTGTTTAAGTATCAAAAAGAACATCTCCTCAATGAGAAAGAGAGAATTGAATTTGCCAGGAAGTAGTTGTTACCTTGGGTTTCCTGCTCCTTCATTACAGACAAAAGTCTGCTATACAGTTACCTCCAACTAGCGTATGGTGTACATGAGAGACCACGGTGGGTGTGAGTAATGAATCCTGTGAGAATCTGAGTGACCTGACCCAAGACTCCACTCACTAGTGAGCAGACAACCTGAAGCCTGTAAACACATTGTTTTCAAGTTAGTGTGAAGCAATTTCAAAAAATTAAAATTACAGGAAAATCGAACACAATGACTATTTAATAAACAGTGATTATTTTCATGGTTAATCAAAATGATGGTAATTCAATACATACAATGTCCAAAGATAATGTCTGGTCAAATGTAAGAACTGAACATCTGTGAATAATTACCTCCTGTATCCACTCACTGCCCAAAGGTCTCCTGCTTCAGGACTTGTATATCTCTGCACCTAAACCAGCCAGCAGGGAACAGTCTCCTGAAAAAGAAAAAAAAAATACCTGATGTAAGCTTGTAATGTAGTAGCATTGGGATAACCTCTTCCTGGCCTCTGGAAGAAACGTATCACTCTATCTGCAGACATGTCTGCTTCAACTCAACATCAGTACATTGACTCCCTTGTACTTCCAACATTGAAGGTGAATTATCGCTCCCTTCATTCTTCAGTCCTTGAACAGGAGAGCAGTTTGCCAAGAATGTCTCTCGCAAACAACAGGACTACACCTCTTGCCAGGGTGTAAAACAAGGAGCTCAGGTTGCCCACTGTCCACCAATGAGTTCTGACACACAAAACAATATGGCGGTGGCCTTGCATATGTTTCTGGTCCCCTGGTCCTGGCTGGCTGGGCTATTATCCTGGGACTTTTACAAAAGCATCGGGTTCTTGGTCAAAGCGACCTAATATCTTCTTTATACTCAATCGCTTCCACATGGTTTTTATTCTCATTTTAACTACCTTATAAGGAAAACTCCCATTCAGCTGGGTTACTTACATAGTAAAGTAGCAGTATGCTAAACAAAAACAATGGCATAGGCTTCTAAAGAGTTTGTTAATTGTCCCCAAAAGATATTTGTGTTCATACATTGAACCCACTTCAATGTGATATTATTTCAATATAATTTGGAATGTCAGTACCAATTCTGGACATGAAGAAACCAGGATCTCTAAGAGACTTCTTGATTTAAACCTGACTAAAGAGAGCTAAGAAAGTGTGCTCGTATCTACCAAGATACCACCTTTTTCATGACTTGATTTAAAATTTCTTCCCATGGAAGCCAAGCATTAAAACGTTTGTAGCTGACCAAACAACAGCTTCCTTTTCCTTTCCCATTAGTGCCCATCCGAAACCATCCCTTCATTCCTACTCATAGTCTTTTAAGTATTATTTCACAGAAATAGATTTTCAAACTTGCTTTGTTTTACAGAAACCGCTCTCAAACCTAATTTCTAGGACATTTAAAAGACCTCACATATATGGTTCTCCTTTTTAAGTCAATTAGTGACTTAAAACAACCCTTATATTTAGCATATTATTCTGTGTTGTAAAAGTTTAGTTCTGTGGTTCATCTCTGACAAACAATATACCCCCATGAGACAACTGGGAAGTGAATCTTCTAAATGATTCTCCCCTCACATGTCTGCACTTCACACTTCTTGGCTTCTGAGTGTCCACGGAGTTTGGGATTTTCACAAACGGCAGTCTTGAGATAGAAAGTTGAACTTACATAATGCCTGAATGGAAACTGTGAGGCTTCCTATGACTGAGCCTCAAAGATCCTATTAATTTAAAAAGTCACTAAAGCCAGTCCAGTTTCAATGGATGGGAGAAGTAGACTCCACCTCTCAACAGAAGAATCTTATATAGGAAGAGAAGGAACTGATGGTGGCCATTTTGCATGTACATCATCACACAGAAAATACCACTCTTCCTTTAGTGTTATATTTTTTACAAAGGTGTTGATAGCAGAGTTTTTTCTGCTTTCGTTTCTTACAAAGTTTTATTTAAAGGGGCCTTTTAATTGTTCACGTATAGCCCCCCTTACTCATAGTCTTCAGATGCAAATCCATGAGATTCTGCACTCATTAACATTATGAGCAATAAATATGCTTGACTTAAAAACTGTTCTGCTGATAACAAGTTACAGAACCAAGTTTGTCAGTTGAAAGTATTCTTCCCTTGAGATAAGTCCTCTTCAAGGATGCTCCTCAGTTTCCTCAAATTTCTAGAAGATTCACCTTGCCAGGTCACCAGACATGCCTGGACATTCCAGGCTCTAACTGGTGAGCATAGCCTGGTCTCAGGCTGGACCACTGCTTTACAAGTTAGTTGTAAGAGCCCAGCACTTGGGAGATGCTCAGTGTTAGTTCCCATTTCTTTCCTGACTACATAGTTAGATCTATGTCAAATATTAGATTAAGGTTCCCATTTACAGAAGACAAAACTAAAGCTCAGAAAAGTTAGGGGTCTGCTCCAGTGTGTAAACCATTCTACAACAGAATTAAACCTTGGACCCAGGTCTTTAATGTTGAGTCTAGAGTGTTTTTCATCTCCACCAAGTATGATCCAAGTGAGTTTATTCTTGAATTCAAAGGTATAAAATAAAGCACAGATTCTTCAGGGAAACGACTATAGCAGTTAGAAAAATGAGGTGCCAGGGATGTTGGAAGTGGATATCAAAGTAAAAGTAGAGTGCTATAAAATCACACCATCTTTTCACAAGTTTTGCCTACAGTCGGCCTTATTATGTGCTCTAGAAATATTGTTCTAGAGGATTTACTCTTGCAAGTATATACAAAGGGTGCTCTTTGAGTTTTGAAGCTAGTAGATAATTTTTAGTCTTGTGCTGCCCTCTCTGACTCCCTTTTAATCCCTCACATCCTGCTTACAGTTAATGGAATGCAAAATTCCATCTCACCCTGTTCTTCAGATCTCCCAGCAGGACGTCATTGCTGTGTATCAGTTACTAGGTGTGGGTTTCCTTTTGCACCAGCTTGTCTGCCTTCCCAGTGATGAAATGAAGCCTTCCCCAAGGACAGAGCCCAACATCATTGCCTCCTGCCTGGTCAGCTTCCACGAAACGCCTGTGGCAGCCTTTGATTCCAACAACAACAGGCTGCGTATCCATAACAGAGGCAGCAGAAGCTGGGATTTGGCCTTCTTCAGCCCTGTCATTTAGCCAACACAGTTCCCCAAGCCTTGCCCTAGAGCCATAAGCCTCTCTGGTTTTTGGTGGCCCTACCACCTGGCCACACTTTCATGTCAACAGACAAAATAAGCCTAGGTTCTCCTCCTCTTCACTCAACAGATCCTTGTGCTGAATAAAGCTTACTTCCTTTACTAATAGAGCAGAGGTACATCTGCAAAGAAACCAAGTCACCTTAGTCCACAACCACAATATATCACAAGGGAGGGGAAAACACATAAATACTGGCCAGAATTATGGCATTTTTATAAAATTCTGGAGCAAAAATAAAGTTTTAATTATATCATTGGTACACTGTACTTATTAAAATATATATTTTTGATGATCAAGTCAAAGCAATTAACATTTTCATCTTTTTAAATATTTGTCATTATTTGTATTGGGAATTTAAACTCATTAATTCTTTATAAAATATATGGTAAATTATAAAAATATAAAATGCATGTGAAATATATGTATTCACGTACATATATATTTCACATACATATATACATTTTGAAGTCATAGTGAGAAAACCAGTATGAGAATTACTTTAACCATTCCTTCCTAGGGAAATATGAACAGTAGGATCTGGTATTGTAATAAAATAACTACAACTTGGCAATGTATTTACTATTAATGTAATCAAAGCAGGGAGGGTTAAAAGAAAAATATATCACATTCACCTATTTAAAATAGACCACAAAACATCAGCAGAATTGAACATGTATTATCTTTTAAAGATATATAATTTATGCATAGTCATAATAAAATGTTAAGAAAAATAAAACAGAACAATAAAACACCTATAATCACACAGTCTTGGCATAACCACTGTGAATATATATATTCATATATATATATATATATATATATATATATACACATATATATCCTCCAGAACTTGCTTTGCATATGTGTGTACAGTTTTTTTAAAATACAACTGAGATCTCTATAATTCATAATTTTCTATCTATACTTAGTAGAGCAAAAACATCTTTTATACTGATGAATGTATATCTACAGCTTAAAATATCCTTTTTAATTATAAAGAGTAAAATGTCTTCATCACTCTCGTAGCCAGGCTGGCATTTTTAGAAACACAATATCTTGATACTGTATGTGTCCTGATGTGATAGAGTGAAAGGTTTCTACATCCCCATACAGAGTTATTGCCTGAAATGTTTAATGTGAATCTAATCATGAGAAAACAGATTTATCCAGAATGTAGGGCATTCTTC
>NC_137794.1:79064942-79082442 GCF_963383645.1 Muscardinus avellanarius
CAGTTTCCTTCCCTTCCCATATTATTTATGTGTGCTTAATCTTCCAAATATGTAAACCATCCATGTAATGGGATCTTGACACATCTTTACCTGCAGGTATGGACTGTATGCTTGCTTCCAACAACACATGTTCTCACTTTATTTTTTCACTCAAGTTCAGCATGCCATAGTCAACCCTATTTCAAAACTGCCTTTATCCCCAACTTAAGATTGGACAAGTGATACCTAACACAGAGAATGAGAAAACTTCAAGTTGGCCCAAGGAACAAGTGGCTCAAACATCAAGTATGAGTTCATTTTTACAAAACAATGTCAAAGAACTCCTGAGTGACATATAAAACCCTCTCTCTGGAAATTAATTCTCTTTGGCTGTGTTTAACCCAGGGCATTATTTCTTCCTATTATACTGCTAGTTTATGTCTATTGTCACTGGAATCTGGTCCTGTCAACTCTCAAAAAAAGAAAAAAATGCTGTGGGTCTGTCTCAATGCCATTGCTGGGTTCATCTTCACCAACGCATCTCCATTCCTAAGATTCTAAGTCCTCCATCAATTAGAGAACAGCAAACAGTGGCCATGGGGACACCCTCTGCCACAGCTCACTGTGCTGTGGCTTTTCTCTGGTTGAAGGTAACGACCCAGTGTAAAGACAAGTGAGCCCCCCGGACTGCTGTCTTTGGCAAAAAGAGACCCAAGATGCCCCCGTGTTGCCAGCTGGGCTCTCAAATTGCAAGTTTCAATAACGGCATGAACAAAATGTTAGGAGATTGGCCTTAAATTTTGGAAGAGCTGAGAATGTATAAACTTTTCAATAAACCCCACTGTGGTATGACCCTGACTTCTGAAGTGTTTTTATGAGCACTGGCTTATATTTTCTGTGTGCTTGCCACACCAAAAGGGAGTTGTCCTGCTGAATTCACTTCATGGTTGAGTCAGATCCATCCAAGGAGCAATCCTTTGAAGAATGCAATGATGGCTATGAATGTCATATTGCATGTTTTCCCTCATACTTTAAACAAATTCCAGTGTTTCCAGCTGGATTGCTTGTGTTTTTTTTTTCTCATTTTAATTAGTTTTTTTCTCTCCCCAAATATCTTATAAAGTCGAGCTGTTGTTGTTGTTGTTATTATTATTATTATTATTATTTCTAGTTAGTAACAAAACAAACTTCATTGTATGTAAATGAATGAGGCATTAATTTTTATGTTGTGTACACATTATACCTCTTCAGTTAAGGTAAATGCTTTCTGCTTCTTATCTCAATTTGCCAGTGATATGATATTAAGGCCTGGAGCACAAAGCAATTTATAAGTGTAGCTTGAAAAGGACCATTTTTTACTGTGTGCCGTAATCACATCCTGATCAAGAGTCAAAGCTAACACATGATGAATCGAGCAAAAGCAAATGTAACAAGATGAATTTTCATCAGTATTAGGTTTTAGGTATAACCGAGTCTCTTTAACTGAGAATGAACCTCATTAAAAATGAACGTTTCTACCAATTTTGATTACATTTTAATTTATAGTTTGATCAGAAATAGGTATAAGACTTTTTCTTGCTTCTCTAAATCTTCTCTATGTAACCCATAAAGCATTGAAAATTAAAGAAATATTATTTAGTACTGACTCTGGTGAATGTGAATGTTTATATTTAGAAATTTTACACTAACTCCTGCTAATAATGTCTAATGTTCCATCAATATTATAAAATAATAAACACTATATCATTAAGTGAATTTTTACCCATAATTATTTTTAATTAGGAAGAAAACTAAAGGGAACTGATTTAAAAATAATCTTTAGCTTCCCAGTTGTGCTTCTGATTGCATTTGCAAGTTTAAGAAAATATAATTATGAAAAGATAGAAACCAACTTGGGTGAATTTTATAGCACTCTAGGAATGTTTCGCAAATTATTGAAAGGGAAATAATTACAGTTAAGTTTTTATTCTTTATGTTTGTACTTGAACTATTTTCTCTGGGAACATAACTATAAAAATAGATAAAGTAACATTAAAATAGATAATGGCCAAACATGATGCTTTATGCCTATAATCCTAGTACCTGGAAGGCTAAAATAAGAGGATTGAAGGTTCAAGGCCAGCCTCAGCAACTTAGCAAGGCCCTCAGAAACTTCATGAGTCCCTGTTTCAAAACATAAAAAGAATGTACCTGAGTTCAGTCCCTAGTAAAACACACACACACACACACACACACACACACACACACACACACACAGAGAAATCTTATGAAGGTAATTTTAAAACCTTTATAAAATATTGCTAGAATTCAGTCTTATTTGGTTTCTCATCTAGGATATAAACTACTGCGTGGTGCATAAAAGAGGCAATGGGGTATGTCAGAAAAAGCACAAGAGTCAAGGATCCAGAGACATGACCGAGGACCTGCTGTGAACAAGTTAGGGTGGCCAGTTAAGTCATTTACCTGATTTGAGCCTCAGCTTCCCAAAATATAAAATTCTGCAATTATTTATTTATTTATCGTAAGATAAATAATTGCATACCTTAATAATATCCTATTAAATACAAATTTGTTTTAAATGGTGATAATGCCAAATATCATGTATTTACATATTACTTCACTTTTTCACATTATCTTCTTTAATCCTAAAAATAATTCTGTTGATGTAGAAAGATGAATCAGGACCAGCATCGTGTGTGTGTGTGTGTGTGTGTGTGTGTGTGTGTCCTTTTTTTTTTATTCTTTATTTTGATACAGGGTCTCACTGAGTTGCAAAGAGGCTCACTAAGTAGCTGAGGCTGTCTGAGAACCCAGATTCTCCTCTCTCAGCCTCCCAAATGCTGAGATTACAAGTGTGCACCACCACGCCCAGTGCCAACATTATTTTGAATGAGCAAACCGAGCTACAGAAAAGCTAAATTACTTGTCTACCACAGCTGGTAACAGAAACAGATCAAATAGTCAGATCTAGAGCATCCAATAAAATAAGCTCTTTCCTTGTGCACTTTACACAAACAGAAGTACCTGGCCATAGTACCATCCTCACTGTGTGTGTGTGTTGTTGTTGTTTTTATGATAAGAATATCTTATATAAGCTGTCCACATGTGTGTAGGAAGTCTGTGACAATTGTTTGTACAGTACTTGAGATCAGGGCTGGCTCTGTTTCAGACTTTTCTACAACACATCAGGTGACATTGGGCTAATAATCCACCCACCAACAACCTCAGGATGATTTGTTCACCAGGCTGTGTTATCGCCTGGGAATACTCTGAGGGAAAATTTCTGTAGAGTTCTTGTACTCATGAGGAAAAAGGGAATAGAGGCAATAAACTTTATAAATAGGCTCTTAGCAATGTTTTTATTTTTTCAGAAGAAAAATAAGGTTTCCAATACTTGCTTTCTCAAAGCCATTTTTTACTAACATCCCTTGGTTGTCAAGGATACAATAAGGTCATTAAGACCATCATCATACTCATTTCTATATTATATTCTCAAATAGTCTTGGAAGTTAGTGTGTGACTCCTGGAGGTATTGAAGAAAGGTGAATAATAGGAGATATGAAAATGCTTGTGAAGGTAGTAAAATATTCTATGTGCTTTTTATGTGCTGAAAACTATAAAGTGTCACACTTTTTCTGTAGCAAAAGACTTCAACAGGAAAATTCTCTAGAATCTAAATTCAAGCTAAAATTAACCCCTTAGAACTCCACTGGTCCTTGCAGTTTATTTCATCCAGATTCTTTTTATGCCCTTTACTTCAACCATAATTGGGGAAACTGATCAAACACATTCTGCACATTCCACAGAGCCCACAGACTCAGTCTCCCAGCTGCAGGACGGACTAAGCTCACAAAAGCAGAAACCATTTCCAGTTTCCACTTTGGAGCAGCTTTCCCAACTAGAGGAATACCTCGAACATGCCCACTTTCCTCAACTTGCCTGGCTCTCATAACTCCACACTTACAATCCCTGTCTCCATTTTCTGTCTAATCAAATACAATTGGATGAGAAGGATTCCTCTTTAATATTACAGAAGGAACTTCCTTTCAGTACCACCTTTTCCTTCTCCACATCACCATCTCATCGTTCTATTGGATGCTACTTTACACAGTTGCCTGATTTCTCTGGCAAGATTCTGACAGTGATGAGGAGCCAGGGTATAGACATGATTTTAGTCGGAAAAAAATTACTTGATGCAGGCTGTATGTGAAGAGTTTGGCAGAGGAAAGTTCAGAAATGCCGCCAATGAGGCAAATGTTTAATCTTGGAGAAAGGCCTTCACACGAATGCAGTTGACGTAAAAGAAAAGAAACCACAAAAACAACAGTGCAAAAACACTTAAGTCTGGGTATACTCATACCAAAAGAAAAAAAAATTCAGAGATGACTTCTATGTTCCTTCTCAGAATTCATCCAACAGGATGAAATATGCAGATGTTGTTTCCTTTATTAAACTGGGGAAATTACAAATCTCCAAATCAGACTTACACAAATAGGTAAAATAACTTCTGTTTGTTTTGTATTTTGATAGCTGTCTTTCATTTTAGGTTCTCAAAACACTTTGCAACAATTAGTCTCTCCGTTTTATAGCTGTGGAAAATGAGATCCAGGCCAAAAAAGTAACTTCTGCAAGTACACAGAAAATCTGAGGAACAAATTGAGTTGCCACTGTTTATCACCACCTGTAATAAAAGCCATTTTCTTAGCCAGGCATGGTGGTACACACCTGTAATCTCAGTACTTAGGAGACTGAAACAGGAAGATTGCAGGTTTAAGACCAGCCTCAGTAGCTTACTCCAGCAATCTAAAAAGACTCTGTTTCCAACCAAAAAATAAAATAAAATAAAAAGGGCTGGGAGTGTAGCTCAAAGACAGAATTCCTTTGGGTTCATAGTATAGTTTTCTTGGGAAGGAACATTCTTTTATTGAAAAGATCCTATCACTTGAAAAGATCTACTCTGGCAATGCAATGATAACACAACTCTGAACCATGTTATGTTTTAAGTCATATTTTCTCTCTCTCTCTCTCTCTCTCTCTCTCTCTCTCTCTCTCTCTCTCTCTCTCTCTCTCTTATATTTGGGATTCTACCTTCAAGCTATGGCCTTAAGCCCCTTTTTTATTTTGAAACGGGTTTTTGCTAAGTTGCGGAGCATCTTGCTGAGTTACTGAAGCTGACCTCGAACATGCAATCATCCTGTGTCTGCCTCCCAGGTGCTGGGATTATAGGCATGTGCCTCCATGTCTGGCAACTACATTTTATTTTTTTGTAATAATGTGAAAATCATTTGATGATACTTCTTTGCTTTTACCAATTTACCTTTTAGTTTTAAAGATTCAATATATTTCTCAGGTCTAAATACACCTGACTGAGAATATTTTTTACGGCTCTTTAGTGAAACCTCAAAATTATAAAACATTTCATCAAACCCCCAAATATGAAAAAATGCTTAAAGAGTTTAGATAAAGTTTGTGTCTATTTAAATAAGGTTTTATATGTATGTGTTGGGACTTTGGTTTGGTTTCCTTTGAGTAGCATTTTAACTACTCCTGGACAAATTGTGAGGGAGCTTCCCCTATCTCTCCCAACCAAGATCTTCTTTATCCCTTTTTCTATCCAATGTGTCATTACCAAAATATTAATTTTTTTAACCAAACCACCAAATAAATTATTATCATCATTGTTAATATTATTATTATAGTTGTACCCATAGAAACTGTTTGGAAGTCAGAACTACCAAGATTCAATTCAAGTTTGAGAGAAATGTATCCAGGGTTGTTGGATGTAACAGTCAAAGAGAGAGCCAAAAGCTAAGCCAAGAAAACCATTGTTCTGAAGGGCTAAAGTATGGTGACTATAGAGGAGAACAAACTGTGAGGTCAAAAGGCAAGAGAAAGGGAAGAGCCAGAAAGCCCGGAAGGTCATGATGCCGATCTCTATGGAACTGGGCAATCCAGTGAATAAAGGAGATGGAGGGGAGGAATGTAAGAAGATGTGGACATTGCCAGTTTCAGTGAATCCAGTTGGCTGAATGTGAATGGCTGAAAGGTGCACAGGAACCACTCATGATGAACCCGGACATGTCTAAGCAATTAACTTTGAAAGAAAGTTACATGAATGTTAACAAATTTTCACCTAAATTTGTAATCCCTATTGATTATTAATTTAGAATACAGGTAAAAATAAGATAGCTAAAAAATAACAAGAAATCCAAGAGTTCACCACTATCAGACCTGTACCAAAGAAACTGTGAAGAATGTTCCTCAGGGAAAAGAAGAATAGTCCCAAATGGAAAGATGAAGACCCAGGAAAAAATAAAGATCATCAAAGGTGACAGATATACCAGTTAATTGAAATAATTACTGACTGTATAAAAGAATACAAAAGGTAGATTAAAGCCCAAACTTCCAAAAGCACAGGGTATAGGGAACAGGGTACAATTGAAGGGACTTCTAAGAAGGATGGTGATGGAGAACCCAGGATGACAACTGTACCAAACCAGAAAGCAATTAGCTAAGAGGGAAGCACTGTGCTGCAGATACGGGCTCCCATGAGAACCTTCCAGTCACTGCTGTGCCTGGGTGGGCCAGCCCAGACTTTTATCTGTACTTGGCTTTTCTTCACTACTTGCTGAATAAGTTACTGCTCACCACTCTACGCCCTGCAGCCTAGACTAGCAGAAGACATTCAGTTCACTCCAGAGACCTACTCCTGAGAGCTGGATGTGACCTTACAAGGTTAATGGAAATGGTAAATTAAAATAATAAAGAGCAATTCTCTCTTATACCTGTTCCTTCTGGACACTAGTACTTAATCTGTAACACAGTCCAGCCTGCTGGCCCAACTTGGTTATGCTCAGGGTTTTCCAAGATTTGCTCAAAATTTCGCCTGATGACTTCCCCAGATGGGGAACTTGTATACTTTCAGGGCAACTAAAGCCAGATTGTGACTGCAAGGTTCTGTTCACACATCTCTTGGAAGGAGGCCCTTTGCTCACAGAGGCAGTATTATCCTTCTCTAAATTGCTAAGTTTGTGCTAACTACATCTATCTTTTTTTACTTTTGTCTTTTTCACCCAATATAAAAGTCCATCCCTAAGCCTGAATTAGTTTGTTTTTGCTAGTCCATATTCCAAAGATCTTACATCTTAAAATTTGTTGAAAATAAACAAGCAACCAGAAAAAAGGAGCCATTAACTCAGATCAATACATTTGAACAATGGGAAAAAATAGCTAAAACACATACTATATAATATGGCTGGATTGCAAAAGCTAATTAATGCAATTCAGTCTGAGTTTTACTTTCATTTGATGATTTAAAAATTTATATTTTCTAGTTGGGTGTGTTGGCACATGCCTGCAATCCCAGTACTAGTAGGCTGAGACAAGGAGAATCACAGGTTTGAGTATAGCCTCAGCAACCTAGCAAGACCCTGTTTCAAAACAAAAAAAAAATTTTAATGTAACTGGGGATGTAGCTCAGAAATAGAGTGCCCCTGAATTCAAACCCTAGTACCAAATATATATATTTTTCCCCAGAGGAATAAAATTCATTGCTATACTTAGCAATAATTTTTCCCATGTAATTTTGACTTAAGAATTGTAATACTTATCATGTAAAATTTTCCATCTTAGAAAAGCCAGGAAAATTTTTATCTCTTTAAACTAAAAAAAAAAATCACTTTATAGGATTAGTGTCAAGGAAATATATACATATCATTCAAGAAACAGTTCCTGGTTGCTACTGGTCCCCTGTACAGATGTGTACCTGATATGAATTAGGAGATCTTAATTCTAATTCTGTCTCTAGCAATAAATAGCTTCAACACTTTGGAAAGTCATTTACTTTTGTGTATCTTGGTTTTTCTCATGTATAAAAAGATTACATAAGTTCTAAGGTGGGTTCCAGATTTAGAATTATATGGGCCCGTATGTAATTTTATCTTGCATAATTTGATGCATTCCTAATCTGAACCCATACAATTACAGACATGCTTCTAACAGAGCCCCAGATTATATGGAGCCAAAACTCTCCAAACTGAAGGAAGAAACAGATAATTCAACAACTAGACAGAATACCAGCAAGAAAACAGAAGGCTTCAACAACACAATAGACCAACTACAGAATTTAATATTAATATTAACATTTAGTAAAATTTTTAAACCAATAACAGTAAAATATACACTTTCCTCGACTGCAGAGTAAACATTCTCTAAGATCATAAATTTAGCCGTAAAGCAAGTGTTAATAAATATAAAAGGACTAAAATCATACAAAATATTATCTCTGATCACAGTGGAAATAGACTAGAAATCAGTAACGAAAAAATTAAAAAATTGAAAAATTTTGCAAATATGTGGAAGTTAATATACTCCACATTAACCAATGAGGCAAAGAAGAAATCACACAGAAAATTACAAAATACTTTGAAGTGAATGAAAACCGCATGTCAAAATGTATGGGATAAATGAATGATATGCCTAAAGGGAAAGCTAGAGCTATGTGTGTTTTATAGGATGTGTGTCTGTATCACTTTGAATCCCACTCTGATGCATATACAAATAAAAGTATAAACTTTTTTAAAAGGAAAACTCTCAAATCAATAACTTAAACTTCTTAACTCTCATATTAAGAAACCAGAGAGGGGAGGGTAAATAAGCTCAAAGCAAGCAAAGGCAGTGAATAAAAAATGATAAAATGAAAATAAATAAAATTGAGAATTTAAAAATGAGATAATAAAATGAAACATTTGTTATTTGTAAAGATAAGAAGTTTGAAAAAATCTTAAATAGACTGATTAAGAAAAAAACAGGAAAGATTTAAATTCCTGAATCAGGAATGGCAAAGGGGACATTATTTTCAAATTTAGAGAAATAAATACTATGAATAAAAATGTGCTACCAAATTAAATAACTTAGATAAAATGGACAACTTCCTAAGAAGTTAGATTAGTGATTCTTTTTGGTGATACTGGGGTTCCTGAAAACCCTTATACCTTCGGGCTACACTCCCAGACATATATATATATATATATATATATACATATATATATATATATGTGTGTGTGTGTGTGTGTGTGTGTGTGTGTGTGTGTGTGTATATATATATATATATTTTTTTTTTTTTTTTTTTTTTTTTTCCTGAAACAGGGTCTCTTAAACCAGCACGGCTGGCTTCGAACCTGCATGATCCTCCTGTCTCCGCCTCCTAAGTGCGGGGATTACAAGCGTGTGCCACCACGCCCAGCGAAGATTAGTGATTCTTTAAAAAAATAAAAATAAAACCACCTGGACATGGTGGTGCACACTGGTAATCCCAGCATTTGTGAGGCTGAGACCAGAGGATTGCAATCAGCGGACAGCCTCAGCTACTTAGTGAGGCCTTTACAACTCAGTGAGACCCTGTTTTAAAGTAAAGAATAAAAATAGGGCTACGGGTGTATCTCTGAGGTATAATGCCCATGGGTTCCATCCCCAGTACCAAACACACACGCACACACACACAACACACACACACACACACACACACACACACACAAATAAAAGCTCAGAAGTAAATGGCTTCACTGACGAGTTCTACCAAATATTTAATACAAATGAATTAGTCCTAATCCTTCACAAACTCTTGCAAGAAGTAGAAAAGAAGGAAATATATCTCAAATCATTTTATAAGACCAATATTAACCTGATATCAAAAGCAAAGATTAAGAAAGGAAAATTATATACCTGTATCTTTCATAAATATAATACATATGGTTATAAAATTTTTCAATAAAATATTAGCCAACTGAATTAGGAAACATTTAAAATTGATTATATTCCGTGACTAAGTAGGATTCATTTGAGGAATATAAGGTTAGTTCAGAGTCTAACTGATAAGCAGTCAGTGAAATACACCATTTTAACAGGCTAAAGAACAACAAAACACATAAGCATCTCAATAGATACTAAAAGCATTTGACAAAATACAATACATTTTAATAAAAAAAAAAGTGCACAATAATTCCTGTGGCTATAAACCCAGAAATAGGATGCTAGATCCTATGGTCATTCTACTTTTTGTTTTCTGAGGAATTTCCATACTCTTTCTATAATGGTGGAAAGGGTATGGAAAGAGTATATTGATAGGAAAATGAACAAAATCAATATTTTTTTTCAGGTAGAAAAACTCTATTCACCCACAACATGCAGATTACTGACTACTTCCAGAACTTATGTGGACTGTGAAAAATGAAATGTTTCATGCTTAGATAGCCCACTTGTGGTTTTCAGACCAAGAAATGCAAGGTGTCTAGATTCCCAGATCACACTTTTTATTAAGCAAACAAAAGTCATGGGATAACTATGCTTGAACTCTGTATCCCTCCCCAATCAGGCCCTCTAGCCAAAAACATGCTGTGACATTTTCCCCTGTCCTAGTTGACCTGGTCTTTGGATTCAGAGAAAAGAATATGTCACCAAAAAAGAGAAAGTTAAAAAATATATTTTTAAGTCTCTACCTTAATTAAAAAAAAACTTCTGATAGTGCTTTACTTTTACTATAGAGAAAATATACACTATTTCAGGATGGTAGTTACCTCCATAGATGAGGGGAGGTGAGGAGAAACAAATGGGAGGGGAGGGGACTCTCTTTCACATTGTATTTTTATAAAGTAAAAGAAAGCTCAAGCAAAATATATTTATATAAATGTAGTGATAGATACATTGGGGATCTGTTATTTTTCTTTTTGAGTTTTCAATATTCTGAAATATTTAAAAATTTTTAAACAATTTAAAATGATTTAATATTAAAAGTATATTTATCTCCAAAATAATATTTTCTCAACATGAACACATTTTATGCTTCATTTTCAAAACACTTTTCCTATGGCAATTAACAATAACTAAAGCTGCCAGTGAGCTCCTAAAAATACATTTGGTCAATAATGAAACACTTATTTAGAATGTACCATAGCACTACATGTTGTATACTATGAATGGAGCCCATGGTACAAAGAAATAAGACACAAGCTCTGCCATCAAAAAGCTCTTGTCCTCACGGGTAATTCAAACAGGAAAATGGATCATCCCAACACAATTTAATAAGTATGAAAGATGGATGCACAGGAGTCAGAGACTCAAAGAAATAAAAACAAAATGGTCGCATGTATTCACCTCATCCTCCCTGGTGCATTACATCAGGCCAGAGGAGAAGAAACAGATTAAAAAGTGTTTGTCTAATGTAGTGTGACAGAGTATACCAAATGTAGGTCACAAAACAATAAATTTTCCCTCTATACTGTGATACAGTGTGTGTGTGTGTGTGTGTGTGTGTGTGTGTGTGTGTGTGTGTGTTTGCGTGTATGTTACAGGGAATTGAACCCAGGAGTGTTCTGCCTCTGAGCTACACCCCCAGTCCTATTTTATTTTTTATTTTTAAGCAGAGTCTACGTTCCCACATGCTGGCCTTGAACCTGTGATCCTCCTGTTTCAGTGCCCCAACTACTGAGATCACAGGTGTGTGTCACTGTATCTAGTCCCCTCTATGATTTTTAAATCTTCAGTTTTATGTAATTTGTTTTGTTTTATTTTGCAATACTGGAGGTCAAACCTATGGCCCAATATTCTACCACTAAGCTGAATCTTCAGCATTCAATTTTAATCTAGTGCATTTAGCCACTATAAAGTTGCTGTATATGTTGTACTAGGGAGACTTTCTAACTAACCATTTTTATTACATAGTGGTCACTGTGTCTCGTTTGTTTATTTAAATCTTCACAGTGTCTTAACAGATAAGTAATATTATCCCCATTTTAAAGATATGAAGACTAAGCCTTCTGAGTAGCTTGAAATTTGTCTAAGTTTACAAATTCAGTTAACCGAGCCCTTAGCCATTTGTCTGCCTGTGCTGTTAATGTCATAAAATAGAATATAAAGGAAAAACATATAAAGGAAAAACAAAAGGTCCATAGAACCCTCTGTTAGCATAGAACATACTTTCATCATTATGTCTGAGTTTCCATCCCATTTTTAAGATTAAGAAAGTCCTTGGCATTACATTTTAGTACACAGAGCACTTGTACGTTTAATCTTTAGCTCTGCAAAGTGTGCAAAGGAAAATCAATCTAATAGCATTCATTTTCCATGATCGAACAACTGGATTTGGTTCTGGTCAATTAAAATGGTCTGCCCAGGACTCTCAACAGGATGGTGATTAATGTCAAGAAATAGCCCTTCTTGAGACCTACTGGCTGTTTTAGAAAGAAAACTCACAAGGATCCCATTCCTTAGTGGTATTTGGATGAGGAGGACCCAGTGCTATTGCCAAGCAGCAGGATGTTAGGGAGAAAAAAGAGCATGTTTTGTTTAATAGAGATCAGCTGCTGAAGAGACACTTATCAGAACCCTCTTTGTTCCCAAGGCAGAGGACTTGCCATAGACTCCCCAGACAACAAGAGCACAAGCAGGCTGGCCCAGATGAAAAACACATGAGAAGCTGTCCAGCACCCAGGAGGCCAGGACGGTGGCCACCCCCAAGTGTGAGGGCAGAGAATGATTGTCCCAGGGGCCCCAACTTCGTGAGGTGCCAGATTCCTGTGACAACAGGGGCCGATGCTTCAGGGCTGCCAAGAGACACAGCACTGCTGCCATTTAGTGAGGCCTGAAAGAAAGGACCGTGCTGCCGTGCTTTTGTTTTGTTTTGTTTTGTTTTATAAAGGGTTTTAGTTCAGGTCTGCGCTAAGCGGGCGCCTGTGTTTCTCAGGGACCCAGCTACCTGATAGCCTTCATTCCCCTGGGTCTCTTCCCATCCTTCACCTGGGAGAACAAGTTTGGCTGATTCTCCCCCAGAGAAAAATTGGCAGTCACGTACAAGGTTGTTCCCACACATTGGCATTTCCTTGCAACCAGTGAGAGGACCCCTTTCTTCCACCTCTAAGGGCGCTCTGCAGACGCTGTGTTGCGTAGCATCATTCTGTGAGTTCAGAATGGGACTTCTCCCACTCTTTATTATGTGGCTGAGGCTCTGGGTCACAATACTGAGAGTGAGCCTCCCCAAAGAGCCCAGGCCAAGTCCTAGGGCCACCCAACTAATTCCTTCCATTGGGAACATGCATCACAAAAGAATTCCAACCCGGAGTCCTGCTTTGAAGCATACCAGACTTCTCTTTTCCCTTCTTTAAGAATAGCAAGTAAGCAGAAGGTTAATTCTACTAGAATTGTGGAAAGTAACATTCGAATGCTAGTTAACTAGAACAAAGAAACCTAGGTATCATAGAGACTGACAGAACTTTATATAAAAGGTATGGACAATACTCTGAGTGTATGAAAATGCATATAAATAAAGTTAAACTTTATATTCAGCTTAACTTGTTTAAAAGTTAAAACCTATCAGGCATAACTAAGGTCTGAAATTTAGATTCTTAGTTTGTATGTAGTAAGGCATGTTCAAATCTCAGAGAAAATGGGGCCCCCACATTTGGGGTTTCTTACAAAAGCAGCTCTCCTGTAATGACTTATGGTTCCATGTGGTTGTGATATTTCGAGAATGAGGGGCTAAGTCAATCCTGATGAAACTTTGAAAGATGCCACCAAGTCTAAGTGTTTCAAAGCCAACACTTCAACTGCTAAATCATTCCCTCTGTTTTAAAGGAGTGATTATTTGATTGGCAATGGGGGTGTAGAGAAACCCTTCACCACTAAAGCATATGGGCACATCATCTCCATGATTACATATGAAAGAGGATGGGATCTGGGGGAGACCTCCTGATTCATTCAGACACACAAATCATCCAAAGGAGGGGGTTTCCCCATTTTCTCTTGAACTCTAGTAGGAAATTTCCCATGCCATAATTGTATTTGTTATAGTGCAATGATCAAAGTCAATAAATTCCTCCATCTATCCCCATTCAGGGAAACCATATGGCATCACTAGGAGAATCACATGTAATGCTGCTTTGTCGTATACATGATTAAATACCCATGGGGGAAGGGAACACTGGGGAGAGCAAAGGCATTTAAAAGAAGAGACGAAATGCATCAACTCCAAGAGGCACGTGGATATGCGGATATGTTCTACTTCTGTAAGACCTACAGTGGTTGAGCTACTCAGAAAACATACTGCAGTATGATCATGAAAGGAAAGAGGAGAGGCTCTTAAAAAAATAGATGATTTCTCTCAACAGCTGTACACATAGAAATCATTTAGACCTTCAGCAGGAGTTAGAAACACTAAGAAGCAGTACATCTATTCTGAAGTTTACTGCTATATCCTGTTTGGCTACAACAAAATGTCGCAATTTAACAAAAAACAAGGAGATGGCATTTTCTTACCTTTCAGATTGATGAAGATAAGTTTGCTGATTCCCAGAATCAATGGGGATAGAAGAAAACAAGTACTGTCAAAGTGAATGAGTAAGTTTACGGAAGTGCGGTTTGACCATATTCATCAAAATTTGTGATTTCTATGAACAATGGTGTCACAATACCATGCCTAGAAATTTATCTTACATATAAGTAAGCACAAAAGAAAGAAAAAAATATGCCCATGAGGATCCATTACAGCATCTTTTATTCTGGAAAAACATGAGTGAAATCTGAAAATTTTCTCAATAAAGGAAGATCTAACTATAAATTAGAGTAATCCATTAAATAAGAATGTGTAGCCAATAAGTAGAAAGAATAAGATTAACCTATTCATTTTCATTTCCAAGATTTTTTAAGTCATAATCTATGAGAATAATTGTATAGAAAAGGGGAGGAAGGAGAAAACCTTTAAAGCATCAGCATGCCTCATCAATGCTTGTTTATATGTAAAAAAAACTCTTAGAAATTTACATAAGATATTGATTTTAGTAATATTTTCACCAAATGTAGAAATTTAAAGAAGACTATTTCTTTTCATTTTAAAAATCCTTTTTTTCTGTTTGCATTTTTCCTTTAAAATAAAGCATGTAAAATTTTGTGATTTTTAAATCTTATGAAACACATTTATAGTTCAGTTTGCTCCTTCTGCTCAATCTAGACTTGTGTACAATTTATATACAGTAATATTCACCATTTTTTGTGAATAATTCAATGAGTTATAAGAGTATACAGTCAAGTAAGACAATATTTTCATCACCCATAAAATGTGTTCCTACACTGCAACAACAAGTTCTGTACCTTATTCCCAGGGCTCCAGAAAGCACTGATCTATCCAGTGTTGCATTCTCTTGAATTTCATAAAATATTATCATAGAAAATGAAAATTTGCATCTATTTTTTCACTATTCTTAAGACACAGCTATGTTGTTGTATATCAGTAGTTTCTTCCTTTTTACTGCTCAGTAGTAGCCCAATATGTGGATGTACCACAATCCATTTACAAGCTGATAGAAATTTAGGTTCATCCCAGTTGTTAACTATTATAAATCAAGCTGTTCTGAGCTCGAATAAAAGGCTTCCCGTGAACTTATTTTTTCATTTTTCATGGATAAATACCTAGAAGTATTTTTCTTTGTTTCTCTTTTTATTCCTTCATTAAGATCTGCTCTAATCTTCATTTCCTTCCTCTGCTTCTTTGTGCTTGCTTTTCTAGGTTCTTAAGGAGAAAATAAAAGTGCCTTAAGTTCTCACCTAAGCACTGCTTTCTCTACATCCCACATGTTTTGATATGCTGGGTATTTTTATTTTTATTCAGTACAAAGTACTGTCTAGTTTTCTTTGTAATTTTTTTCTTTAACCTATTTTCTTTTCAGTATGTTTTTTAATTTCAAATTTTTTTAGATTTTCCCAAGTAGATATCTTTCTGTCACTAGTTTCTAAATTAAAGGTATTGTGATTAAGAACACACTTTGTATGACTTCAGTCTTTAAAATTTTATTGAGATTTCACTTATGGTCCAGAATACAGTCTATCTTAGTGAGTTTTCCTGTATACTTGAAAAGAATATTTATTCCGCCATTATTGAGTGAATCATTCTATAAATGTCAGTTAAGTCAATTAGGCTGAATGTGTTGTTTAGTCTCCTTTTGCTTACTGATGGTTCTGTCTACTTATTCTATCAACAAAAAAGGGCTGTTAAAATCTCCAATTATAATTGCAGGTTTTTCTGGTTCTTTTATTTCTATTAGATTTAATTTCATGTAGTCTGTAGTCCTTTTATTAATCATATTACCATTTAAGCTTATTAAAGTTCTCTTAATGAATTTACCACTTTGTCATTATGAAATGTCCCTATTTATTTCTAGAGTATCTTTATTCCAAAATCTACTTTGATAATAATATAGCAGCTCCAGTTTTCTTTTGACAAGAGATTGCATAGACTATCTTTTTATATCCTGTTACTTTTAACTTAGCTGTGTAATTTATTGAAAGTGAGTTTCTTATATATAGTATATAGTTGAGTCTTATTTCTTATTTTTTTTTTGGAGTACTGGGGTTTGAACCCAAGGATATTCTACCTCTGAGCTACACCCACAGCCCTATTTTATTTTAATTTTAAAACAGGGTCTCACTAAGTTGCGAAGGTCCTCACTACGTAGCTGAGGCTGGCCACGAACCTGTGATCCTCCTGTCTCAGCCTCCCAAGTACTGGGATTACAAGCATGCACCACCACCCCTGACCTGCTTTTTTTTTTTTTTAATCTAGTATAATGCCAGGTGTGGTACTGTACATTTGTAAAATGTGATAGCATATGTTTTTCTCTACTGTGCTGACACTCTATATTCTGCTTAGTGAGCACAACAAAATATTGAGAACAATAAAAAATAAGCAAAATAAAGGTGTGGGTTCTGGCAAGGCTGAAGTCTTGTCCTGGCTGCTGATCAAGTTCTTGCCCCCCAGCCAGCATGATCCTGGAAGATAGTGGATGTGCCCAACAGCCAGCCCTGTGCCTCTCCACTGGAGCTGTTCACAGATAGAAAGGCACCAAAAGATTAAGTATATTCTTCAGTGAAGATGCTGTTCTCATTAAAGACAAACTGCAAGGCTGCCATGGAGAAAGATGACAAGATGGAGTGCCCTCTGAGAAGCTCAGTGCCTAGGAATAAAAATGGCCCAGATGCCACAGAAGCCAACAAGGATTTTGTGGACCCGTGGACAGCATTGATGAGCAGTTCGAAAAGCATTGAATATGACAAGCTAATTGTTCAGTGTGGAAGCAGTAAAATTCATAAAGAGCTGAATAAACTGAATAGAGAGCCCCTAGCCAGAGACCACAAAGCCTCCTGTGCAGAGGCATCTTCTCACACAGAGATATAAGTCAAGTTCTTGATGCCTTTGAAAAAAAGAAGCCATTCTATCTGTACACTCTCAGGGGCCCCTCTGCTTCTGAAGCAATTTATGGAGGTCATCTCATCTTGTTTATTTTCATAAACTGGCTGAAGGACGTGTTCAACGTGTTCTTGGCCATGCAGATGTCTGATGATGGGAAGTACCTGTGGAAAGACCTGACCCTGGACCAGGTCTACAGCCACACTGTGGAGAACGCCAAGGACATCACTGCCTGCAGCCTGACATCAACAAGACTTTCATCTCCTCTGACCTTGAACACATGGAAATGAG